>NC_136057.1:649662657-649670157 GCF_964261635.1 Lissotriton helveticus | reverse complement strand
CGAGCACCCGACAAGGGGGCCCGAACGGCTCCTGGATCCAGCTGGGGCTCCCAGGCCTGGAGGCACAGGGGACGCCTCCCTGGGCCCTCCGGACACCATCCCAGGCACCCTGCCATGCGCAGGACCGAGGATGGAGCCCGGGGTGGGGAGGCCATCCTCCCCAGGGTCCCTGAGGGCCCCGGATGGAGCTCCTGAACCCAGCCAAGCAAGGGAAGGCTCTCTGGGCACAACGGAACCCCCTCCCGGGTCTTTGGCAGTGCGGCAGGCCGGGGGACAGGGCCCAGGGCCCGAGCACCCCACCCGAGACCCGGCCGGGCCCTCCGGCCACCATCCCGGGCACCCTGCCACATGACAGGACCCAGGACAGAGCCCAGGATGGGGAGGCCTTCCCGGGACCCATGAAGCCCATTCCGGGCACTTGGACATGCCGTTGGCCTGGAGGAGGGAGCCCCGGACACCCGGGGGGACTGCCCGGGACCCATGGAGCCCGTTCCGGGCACTTTGTCATGCCGTTGGCCTGGAGGAGGGAGCCCTGGTCGCCTAGGGAGATGTTGCCCAGGCATAGCCCATCTGGTCCCCGGCAGAGAACTGCCAGCATGGTAGGAGTGTCCGGGTATACCCTGCCCCTAGTAATCCGGAGGAAGGCTACCCCTCTTTCTTGGAACCCGCGCACACAGAGCGACAGAGGGGACTCAGGGTCCGGAGGCGCCCACCCTCCTAGAGCCCTCACTGGGATCGGGGTGGGGAATGGCACCTCATCGGGACTTCCAGGGAAGCCCGGCCATCTGGTCGCCCCATTGGAAAGCATTGCGTGCGACCAGATGACCGAGGGGAAAGGTGCGACTAGATGGCCGCATCGAAAGGACTCCCAGCTGCCCACCCTGAGCCTTCGTGTTAGGGCTCCTGCCTGCCCACGCAGGGCAGGGCTCGGGGACCCCAGCTGGGCCTCAGGCACGGGCAGGACCATCAGAGCTCTTGGGCCCGGACGCCCGGGACAGGACTGCCCGGGACCCATGGAACCCATCCTGGGCACTCGCCCACGCCGTTGGCCTGGAGGATGGTCCACCGGATGCCTGGGGTAGGACTGCCCGGGACCCATGGAGCCCATCCCAGCCACTCGGCCATGCCGTTGGCCTAGAGGAGGGAGCCCCGGACGTCCGGGGAGGACTGCCCGGGACCCATGGAGCCGGTCCCGGCACTCTACCATGCAATTGGCCTGGAGGAGGGAGCCCGGGGCGCCTATGGAGGTGTTGCCCAGGCATAGCCCATCTGGTCCCCGGCAGAGAACCGCCAGCCCGGGAGGAGTGTCCGGGCATATCCTGCCCCTAGTATTCTGGAGAAAGGCTACCCCACTTTCTTGGAACCCGCGCGCACAGAGTGACGGAGGGGACCGACCTCCAGGAGCCCTCGCTGGGATCGGGAGGTGAATGGCACCTCATTGGGACTTCCAGGGAAGCCCGGCCATCTGGTCGTCCCATTGAAAAGCATTGCGTGCGACCAGATGGCCAAGGGGAAAGGTGCGACCAGATGGCCGGCATTGAAAGGACTCCCAGCTGCCCACCCCGAGCCTTCGCGGTAGGGCTTCTGCCTGCCCACGCAGGGCAGGGCTCGGTGACCCCGGCTGGGCCTCAGACACGGGGAAGACCACCGGAGCTCTCGGGGAGGACTGCCCGGGACCCATGGAGCCAGTTCCGGGCACTTTGTCATGCCGTTGGCCTGGAGGAGGGAGCCCCGGCATGCCCTGGGCGGGTGACTGCCCAGGAACCCATGGAGCCCATCCCGGGCACTTTGCCACGCTGTTGGCCTGGAGGAGGAAGCCCGGGGGAGGACTGCCCAGGAACCATGGAGCCCATCCCGGGCCCTTTGCCATCCGTGGCCCGAGCCCCCCCCCGGGCGTAGGAGAGGTGAGGTCTGAGCATAGCCCATCTGGTCACTGGCAGAGAGCCGCCAGCCCGGGAGAGGTGTCCGGGCATACCCTGCCCCTAGTAAGGCTACCCCTCTTTCTTGGAACCCGTGCGTACAGAGTGACAGAGGGAACCAAGGGTGCAGAGGCGCCTGACCTCCCGGAGCCCTCGCTGGGGGAGGCAAATGGCACCTCATCAGGACTTCCAGGGAAGACTGGCCATCTGGTTACCCCATTGGAAAGCATTGCATGCAACCAGATGGCCAAGGGGAAAGGTGCAACCAGATGGCCGGGACCAAAAGAACACCCAGCTGCCCACCCAAGCCTTCATGGGAGGGCTCCCACCCTGCCTGCCCTTGTAGGGCTCCGGTGCTGCATGGCTCGGGGGCTTCATGGCTCGGGGGCGCAGGGCTCGGGGGCTGCAGGCCTCTGGGGCTGCAGGGCTCGGGGGCTGCAGGGTTGCGGGGCTCGGGCTGCAGGGCTCTGGGGCTGCAGGGCTCGGGGGCTGCAGGGCTGCGTGGCTGGGGGCTGCAGGGCGCTCTGAAACCCCATGCTGTGCCTCAGGCATGGGGAGGCCCGCAAGCACTCCTGAGGCTCAGCTGCATAGGGGGAGAACTGCCCGGGAGCCTTGCAGGTCTCCGGGACTCTGCACCAGGGACCCTTGTCCCGGGCAGATGGACTCTTAGCAGGCCGTAGGATGGGGTCTCCCAAACCCAGGCCCCAGGCCGGTCCCTGCTTTCCAACCCAACCAGGCCGGGGAGATCAGGGAGTCTGCCCAGGCACGAGGGACCCCTGTCCCGGGCACACGGACCCTCAGGACGTGCCCTTGTTTTCCACTCATTTTTTTCAAATATTCTGCATAGTTTGCGTAGTGGCGCTACACAAACTACGCCCAGCTCTACATCTGTGTTTAAGCTGGGCATCTCAGTAATCACATTGCTCTTCAGATTACTGCAAGACTTGGGATTTAGGTATTAAAGTGTTCTCTTACTCGACACAGTCCAATGCAGGTGTCGGGGTGCTGAAGGAGAATGACTTAGTGTTGTAAAGGACAATGGGCTTAGCAGTTTACAACAGTACGTACTCCAACTTTAGGACATTCAGCTTCTGTTTTCCTCTGCTCCATCAATCGAGTAGTTGAGGATGATAGCAATGATTAGCCATGGAGCACCTGTAGCAATTCTATCAAAGCTAAGTGGGCTTAGTCAACCATGACTGAGCGGGCTTAGTCAACCATGAATCAAGGCAATTGTCGGGGGAGAAATAGATGCATTCTCGTTGGGAGGCTTGTACTCCTTCAGTGAATCTGAGCAGTCAGTTACCTTCCATCCATCTACATTCTCCACCCGGTCAGACAGGTGTCTGACCATCCACTTGAGAGCCCTCACTGTAGCCTCAACACCAAGCTTCAATGACTCTTCTATCTGTCAGCCAGGCAAACTCCTCGGAATTGGTGTGATGTGCAAAATTGTCCACCCCTCAATATCCACAACGTCTGTTTGCTGTTATAGCATAGAATGTTGAGATGATTAAGTGAGGAAAAGGCAAAGATGGGAAGCGAACAGGGAGGAGTGTAATGAAAATCAATATAGATCCTCATTTCCGTATGCTCTCCACTAGGATCCTGTGGTGTGGAAGGGAGCGTCAGGATGAGGAATCGCTTATTCTTTACAGGGGCATTCTTCTATATCAAGTGGGCCACCGTACTACCCCTGTTAAGCAAAATTAAATAAAGTTCAAATAAAAACAAATTGGTTCTCATTTTACTCTGGCTGTGTCATCAGAAGTGCACAACATAATTCTCAAGTAGCTCGTGGTTCTTACTTATACACCAGTGCACCGTTCTTTTGAAAGCTCTGCACAATGTTCAACTTCCTAACGTCATTCTATGTGTGCAGAGCTGGGTTTATCTTTTGGAAGAAAACCCACTCTCCATGACATGCACATTAGTATTATTTTCCAACATTTTACTCTTAAACTGTCCCAGGCAGAAGCTACTCGCCGTGGCTGTATCAATACACCAAGGACCAGATGTAGGTAATCCCATTTTACCGATTCTAAAATACCGAATACCGAATTTTACCAATTCGGTATTTCAGAATCGGTAAAATGGGATTACCTACATCTGGCCCTTGGTGTATTGATACAGCCACGGCGAGTAGCTTCTGCGTGGGGCGGCTTCCAGCTGCAAGGGGCCCTGGGAGATGTAGTCTCCCCGCTCAGCGGCCGCGCACAAGGTTAGATCAGGCAGCGGCGGCGGGGGAGACCAACAGTGCAGCGTTTCGCGTCCTCGTGCCCCGTCAGAGCCACAGAGCGCCTCAAATGGACCGGTGATAAAGAGGAAACGAGCGCCTCAAGTGGTCCGCTTTTTTTTCCCAGCCTTGTTCAGCCCGTCGCCAACAGAGGAGCACTCGTTCCCCAACAGCCAGAATCATGAAGCAGTCGCTTCACCCTTTTTAGCCCTCTGCAGACCTCTGCAAAACGTTGTTTCCCTTCCACCAGAGCCTCATGGGATAGACCAGTGGGTCCAAACAGCCGTCACGAGCCGTGCTCGGTGAGCAGAGCAAACCCAAGGAAAATGGCACAGCCCAGGTCGCTCAGCGCTCCCAGCGCTCCCCGCACCAACGGCCGGAACTGCCGCCGAGTGAGCAAAACAAAAGCGGGGGCTAAAACCAAGACGGGACCGGAGCAGCTCTCCCGCCTCTCAGCAGCCCGCAGTGTCCAAAACACGTCCGCCGGGTTTAAGCCACTCGCTAATTTCTCGCCAAGCCTCACGCCGTCCCTCACGTCGCCATCAATCTCTGTGGTCCGGTCTGAGCTTCCAGGTACCTCTGTGGTCCAGACCGAGCTTCCAGGTACCTCTGTGGACTGGACCGAGCTTCCAGGTACCTCTGTGGTCCGGACCGAGCTTCCAGGTACTCTGTGGTCCGGACCGAGCTTCCAGATACCAATATTATTATCATTATTAGTATATATTCAAAAACTGTCATTGAACCTTGAGGAAGAATAATTTCCTTAGAGACACTGTGAGGAATTTCATATGGACTTTTGTTGTCTCATGCGATTATAAGTGAGGGCATAGGACAAAGGGTGGGTGGAATTTTTAATTCTGCCAGCGGAATTGGTGGACTTTAGTAATTCTGCTTTACTCTTGTAACATGGAATTACTAAATTCAAGTGTGGTAATTAATCAGCACTGGCATGGTCATCCCTGTGACATGACGTGTTGTGTGTGTATTCAAGCCTCGTTGTCAGTCTAATTCACTTCTTTTTCACTCGTATGGCCAATCCTTGTGTCAGAGGGTGAACGTGAGGCTTAAATCGCACACATTGTGCCACTGGATGGATGCATATGCATTCTTTTGTGAACTTTTTTCCATGACTGCTAACTTGATAATTAAAGGATGTGCCAGCGCTGGGCCTTATAGCTTCTTTTGCTGTTGGTTTAGCTTGGGCTCTCCTGGCCCATTGATTTCCACATAGGGGAGACCGAAAAGAGGTGCTTTATAGAGGAGATCCCAGACGAGATCTTGGTCATAGGTGAGGTGGGGAGGTGGGTGTGGATTAGGTAGCGGAGAAAATGATGCACTTCATGGGCACTGGGGCAGATTATAGACATAGACTATGTGGTATGTATCTTTCCATTACCCATACCCCTTTCAGTTAACTTTCTGTGAGTGAGCTCTGTACGATGCTGATAAGTTAAGAAGGCCCCTTTTGTGCATACGATGTTGGGAAAGAGTTTTTAGTCTAGCAATGAGGTAGACCTGTTTGGTGAGTGCAATTATGGCGCATTATGTTAAAAAAGGAAAAGAAAATTGCTCAGCTAACAATATGGGACACACCGAACAGTGACTATTTAATAGGAGTATGTGGTTGACCATAAGGCAGGTTTGCACTATTGTGTGCAAGCCGTTAGTTTGAAAAGGAGTGAAAATATTTGCTGACATTCCCCATCACCTGACAGACAGGTATAATCATACACCCATAGCCTGTTGCTATCTGTCTGCTGGAACAATCCAGCGGAGTACACAGGGTGAAATATTTGCCAGCTTCTGTCTTTCGATAATGACGCTATCATTGGGCAAACAAACAGCTAGGCAGCAGCACCCCGCCCCGCACAGGTAAAAGCGTTGGGGCACTGGGGCCAGGTGAGAGGGGATTTAGACAGACGGTGATGATGGAAAATGAATTATTGATTTAATTTCTCCTTGTCATCATCTGTCGAAATCTCCTCTCGTCCGACCCCACATCTCCACTGCTCTTACCAGCATGAGCCGCAGCTGCAGCTAGGAATCAGGCCACTTTCTAAATATACAACGCTATTAGAGGCAAAGCAAACATGGGGGATATAATAGGGGTCATTTTGCAGCTAATATATGAGTTTGGGGAGATAGACCAATATGGTGATGGCCACTGGAACCATCAAGTAGTGGATCTACATTCCTTTGCCAGTTTATCTCCTCTAGGTACCAAGTTAAACGAAATCCATCATGTCTTAAATCAGGCCCCAGGTCCAAGACAGCACCAACAACTTTTCCCCGGAAAGTTAAATTCTATGATTTCAATCATTTACACTCCCTGAGTGCTTCGCAGTCAGCATCTCACGCAGTAAGAAGCTCCCTACCTGGGTATCTCCAACCCACACACACCACCTTAAGTGCTACCCGTGAATAAACTGGGGGAGGCGGGCTTGGGGGTTGTGTCTCATACTGTGCGTAGTTTGGACTAGAGCCGGAAGAAATACTCTAACTTAGAAAGGAATCTGTGGACACCTGAGTAAAAGTTAAATGGCACCTTTTATGGAGACAATGATGCCATACAACCCTGATAACCATATAATTGACAACTTCTGTATAAATAGGTGTGTTTTGAATAGGGCAGGTAGGGACATGGAACCAATCCAGCACTCCATCCATCATTGCATTAAAACCCCTTACAGAGCTCTATCAGTCTGGTGTGGCCTGTATCACACAATGAGCTGCCGTGGAGGTGCTCCGGCTGCGTACCTCAATGGCAGGACCCGGCGAGGGACTCTGCCATGGGCGATCGGGGGGTCTGACCTTGTGGGGGGACGAAGGGGAAGCGGAGCTAATCCTGCGACAGCCCCAGTCTCATCCCAGGGAACCCCGGGGCGATTGACGATCGAGCGACCATTAGACAGGCGTAGCCCCGGGAAGAACCCGGGGCCGCAAGGTACGTTTGAAGTGTCTTGATCAATGTGTCTTGCAATTCACACTAATTCTCGCAACTAGCTACGTTCTTCATCGGCGTGCGAGCCGAGTGATTCACCGCCAAGAGTCACAGGCAACTTTTCGAAAACTTTTGCCCAACTGCGGGTGCAGGAGAGGCTGGAAGAAGGCGACGCCGTCCGTCTGCCGCCCGCGCTGCGGGACGGCCTGGGCGCCCCGTTCAAGGCTTTCACTCTGGGAGTCACACTGCACTGTTGGGAGAAAAAAACATTGCCAGGCGCTCGGCCCGGGAGTCCCCCCCACCCACCCACAGGTGAGGAAGGGGGCTCCCAGTGCGATGGGAGGGGGCAGCCGCCGGTCCCTCCTGGGGACACCGGACGGGACTGGGTCAAACCGGGTACCTGG